>NW_026852588.1:0-10428 GCF_026571515.1 Ruditapes philippinarum | reverse complement strand
GTTAGGGTTAAGGGTAAGTGTTATTGGTAAGGGTCAGAATTTTAAAACATGGATTTTGCTGCAGACATATTCTAAAAGTGTTCCAGCAGCCCCAAAAGAAGCCTCACAGGACCACCGGTAAGGAACCAAGCATGGCCCCAATCTTTAGACTGTTATTGTTTCACTTTTAATTTTTATTCAAACTAGTGACACAGAAAACCTTGGTTTGACTAAATGGAACCGAATGCAAAATCACAGCATTATCCTGAAGAGAGAGGGTATCAGGATAACAATTGACTGATATGACTAACTGATATTAGACATTGAAATTGGCTTAATGTGTTAGGCTATTAATCTAAGGATCTCTAGCTGTGTGAGTTCAGACCCTGTCAGAGGCAAGCCGTTATTTCCTTGAGCAAGAAACTTTGTAATCATTGCTTAGAAGTGTTTGGTTCCAGTAATTGATCCAAGAGCTTGGCTTATTACACATTAGAACTATAATAAAGTCTGTATAAACTAAAATTGGAAATATTTTATAAACTTGTCAAGAAACTCTTACTTTTAAGGTCACATGACTGAATTTTACTAAAATTGATCATAACCTTCTTTATACTGTTTGTATTGTACTCATGTATTGTATTCAATGTCAAATTATTGAATTTTCATAATTTCATAAATTAACCAAATCTTTGTTATTAATGAATGGATTCGATTCCTTTTTGGACAAAACCTTCATGTGCTGTAACTCAATTATGACCTTGACTTTTAATTGTCTGACCTTCAAGTACAAATATGAAAATTTATTTAGGGATGTTGTTGCCCAAGTGGTTAAGGTTGTTGACTTCAAATCACTATAGCCTCTCACCACTGTCAGTGTGTGTTTGAATATTCACACGGACTTTGAATTCTTTCCAGTGCCTGTTCATGCCTGAAATAATGCACAGAAGGGCATCTGAGGTCTTCTTCCACCAGTAAAGCTGGAAAGTCGTGTTATGACCTAAACAGTGTTGGTGCCACGTAAAAACCAAAACCAAACCAAAAAGATGTATATATACATGTATATAAAAGGAAATGAAAATTTATTTAGATTCTGTAAAAGTTTAATTTGTCATATAACTTTTATTTAGAATGGAGACCAGTTCATCAGAAAAAATGAACAATGTTGTGGGAGACGATTTATCGTGGGATCTTGGTAACAAAAACAGAAATACTGATGACAATTCTGAGAGATGCCTTACTAAGGACAACAAAACAGATTATACAAAAGAAATCAATGAATCTGTTAACTCCCAGCCTGCTGAGGAAGGTTATCAAGGTGGAGAAGGTATACCAGAGGGTGATGAAGGTGGAGAAGGTATACCAGAGGGTGATAAAGATGGAGGAGGTATACAAGAGGGTAATAAAGATGGAGTAGGTATACAAGAGGGTAATAAAGATGGAGTAGGTACACCAGAGGGTGATAAAGATGGAGTAGGTACACCAGAGGGTGATAAAGATGGAGTAGGTATACCAGAGGGTGATAAAGATGGAGTAGGTATACCAGAGGGTGATAAAGGTGGAGGAGGTATACAAGAGTTTGATAAAGAGAAACAAAATGAATCCCTGAGACAAAAATCTAATGAGGATGCTCTCATTCAAAATAAAGATTCACAAGATAATGGTACAAATATTACACCTAACATGAACAATGACTTTGATGGAAACCAGTATTCTCATGCAGTTGAAGTAAAAGATACACATACAACAATATCAGTTCCAGGTAATTTGGTGATTATTGATGTTACAAGTACACCATCAGAAAACTTGAAGGATAATGTCCAAGAAAGGCATGAAACTGGTCAGTCTGAAAGTAAAATGGAAGATACTAGTGAACCTGCAGGTACTGCAAACAGTAATAATTCCTCATCTAAGGAAAGGGAAGATGCTCTTGCAGCTTTAAGGCAGGGACAAACTTATGATGAAGATGAAGACTTTGAAGAAGATTATTTTGATGTTGAGAAATTTAACAAAGCCAGAGAGAAATATGTATACTTTTGGAAAAATTATGACATTTACAGCCAGTGGCATAAGTCAGAGTTCCAAGTCCATGGCAAGAAATTTTGTAACGCAGAGCAGTATATGATGTTCAAGAAAGCAGGTAAATCTTATATACATTGACAAAGAAGAAGAATAGTAATAGCTATACATTGTAATGTTTTTCTAATGCATGGCAATAAAAGTGGCAATTTATCACTTATACAAGGGAATAGTTGTTATTTGAAACTCGGCAAATGTGTTTTTTTCCACAAGTTTTATCTCCAATACAAACAAACATTTATGGTTATAACTCCATGGTGCACTGCTGTTCAAGCAGTTGCACTTATTTTAGAAGTTGTAACTGTGAATGTTTATTTGTACCCCAGGATATAGCTGGGAAAACACAAAATATTCTTATTTCTTAAGTCAGTCTATTTACAATTAAAATAGCCGTTTGCATGATTGTATATTAACATGTATGAGAATTTTTATAACAAATTATAAATCTGTTGCAAGGACATTAAAATTTCCAATTTTCTCATATTCATTAGAACAGACCAGTTATCAGAAAAGCATGGGAATTAAAATGGCCAGAAATCTTTGGAATATATTAAGTGACCTATTCTCTTGTAGATCTTATATTATTTAACTTAAATCATTTTGTAAAAAATGTGTTCCTTTGCTATAAATTAATATGTGATGTTAAATTTGAAATATTCTCTGCAGAGTTATTTGAAGATAGAGAGATTGCTAATCAAGTTTTGAAGTGCAAAGATCCCAAGAAGATAAAAGCTTTTGGGCGGAAAGTAAGGGGATTTAATCAGGAAATATGGCAACAGCATTGTTTATATATTGTCAAAGAAGGAAATAGGGAAAAGGTAAGCAATTCTTTCAGATAGATCATATACCTTTTGATGAACATGATATTGCTCATTTAATGTCTATCATTTGGCTAAAGATTTCCTGTAGTAATATTAATTGTTATTGAATATATTTATTTGAGAACAAATTGTGAATGATAAGAGGCTTAATGCACCTTTTTCATGCATTTACATCTGTAGAACTATGAGAACACATTAAAAGCTCACATCTGTAGGCAAGGGAATTAATTATTCTTAGGGTTCTTCAGGAAAAAATATACATTATTGCTACTCTTGCATAAAATTATATGTCTAAATCAGGAAATAGTATTTCCTTTTCGGTACTTTGTGTGAAGAAACCATTGCTTATGCTATGCTTTTCAGATGTCATTAATTTTGACAGTTATATTTTGATAATAAAACTCTAAGCTATAAGTTTTAAGCTCTTTTTACATTGCACCCTGAGTCACACTACATATAATTAAAAAAAAGTGCAACAACTGCTCTTGCCTTGGTCATGACAATCTAATGCATTTTTTCTTCTCTATTAATTGTTAACCTGCATGTGCAGTTTTTATACAGGAAAAAGTTATTACTTTTTGAATGATAAAGTATTACTTTGTTTTATATTTTTGAAAAACAAACAGCCAAATGAAATGATCACATTATTTTAGACTCAGCCTTGAAATCAGAAGAGGGTAAACTCTTAGAGCTGATTAGGGGAAATTACTTGATTTAAATTCACATTTATGAATTTTCTTAGTTGTTGATCCATTTTAACTAATATTTCCTAATATCATTCATAGTTTTACTATGTATCATAGGAAAACATATTATTGGCAATAAATAAAGTTGTGCTTTAAAAAATACATATATGCATGTACACCAGATTTGGAATATTTAGTGTTTTTTTAAGTTGTAAATTTTCATGTGTCAAAATGTTTTTGTGGAGAGATGAATATTTTGATATTGTGTCATATTTGATATTTTACTCTTTATGAAACAGTTTTTACAAAACAACGATTATCTGGCAGACCTACTATTGACATATCCAAAAGTTTCTTGTTTGAAGCTAGTCCATATGATACTATATGGGTATAGGGCTAACTGAAGACTCTCCGGAAGCTTGGGATGAAAGCACATGGCAAGGATCAAACTATTTAGGATATGTAATTACTGAGGTTCGAGATGATATAATGGTGGAACGTGGTATGATTGAAGACGAAGACAGACAGGTGAAGTGTTGATACAAATTCTTTGAAAATCAAGTTGACAAATACTGTAATATAAATTTTCATGTTGTTGCTGTATATTTACAGAGATTTAGATAACAGAGATAAGCAGCTCATTGTACTCCATTGAAATATCACTCATGCCTATCATATCTCTAATATGAGAGTACCTATGATAGTGGTTGTATGATGTATATTGTTGAATATTTTATCTGACAATCAGAATTCATGATATCATTGAAGTTTATTAGTCCCCTACCGGTTTAACGGGAGGGGACTTTAGGTTTACCCTCCGTCCGTCTGTCTGTCTGTCCGTCCGTCTGTCAGTCCGTCCGTCCACGAAACTGGATCCCGCGATAATGCAAAAAGTACTGAAAATATTTTTATGAAACTTGATATATGGATAGATGGCAGTATGGAGATTATGCATGTCTTTTTTCTTCTTCCTATGTTGGAAATTCTGGTTGCTATGGCAACAAATAGTCTGAAAATATGGCAAATTTAACACGTAAACTGGATCCAGTGATAACTCAAAAAGAACTGAAAATATTTTTATGAAACTTGAAATATGGGTAGATGGCAGTCTGGAGATTATGCACATTTTTTCTTTTCTTCCTATGTTGAAAATTCTGGTTGCTATGGCAACAAATCTTGAATTTCAAGATTTCTGATTTAAATTTTTCAGCTTTTTCACTATAAGTTCTTTATTTTCTTAAGGTGTTTACTTCAAACTTTAAAATATAAGTTTCCGATCATCAACCACATCATATGTGACAAGGTTTACAACTCTAGCACAAAAATTATCAGTATTACCTCCCTTGAACTTAGAATTTTTATTTAAAAAAAATGTTGTCTTTTTTTAAATAACTTCTTTATTTCCTAATGTACCTACATGTACTTCAAACTTCATATATATGTTTCTTATTATCACTCAATTTTTTTGAGAAGGTTAAATAATCTAGCAAGACTATTTCCAGAAATATGTCCCCCTTGAACTTAATTTTTTTTTGAGAAATTGGTATTTTTCACTCCAACTTCTTCATTCCTTATAGGATTTACTTTAAAATCCCACATCGTAATAATATGACAAGGTTGTATAAACATAATTTCCTTACTAGGCAGGGAAACTTAACACATTACTGCGATATAGACAAACTTAGAACTTAAAAGATTTAAGTTCATTCATGTCATTCATTCACTGGTAAAATTGAGTGGCCAATGGTCCATCAGAATGTTGCTGGGGTTCTAACCGGTAGGGGACTTATGGATTGCTATCAATACCATGGTAATTGCTTGTGTTTACAATAGTTGGCATCATTTTGAAGATAAATCATGAATTAAAGAGTAGTATCTACTTCAAAAACATTGACAAGGGTGAAAAATCAAATGTCTGTATTGCCGAGGTTGTCACACAGCCTGTATTGACAAGTGAATTTTTATTAAGAATGTACTTTATTGATATCAAATGAACAAGACAAAAAGATGAGTCAGATAAAACAGACAAATCAGATTTTTCCATCATAAATAGATAACCCTGACATTTGGCCAGTATAATTGTTTTAAAATTTTTTGCCAACAAACAAGTTTATGTTCTTGTAAGATAAAAACAGGACAGACTTTAATAATCTATTTAAATTTGGTAACTTGAATGTGTTTATGTTGACCTCATTTTTTTGGTCTCCAAAGGTTATTTTTACCCAGCTTCTAGATGATAGTTAAAATTGCTCTGAACACAGGCAACAAACAATGAAAAATGGTTGAAATATCAACAAAAGATTGATAAATCATAAATAGAGAAATTTTGTTTATTAAGGCTGATTTCTCAGGAGTTTTTAACTTTTAAATGAAAATGTTGAGTTTATCTACTGTAGTGTAAAAAGACCCTGTTCTAGATACCTCATTTCATGACCATGAAGTGAATTGGTCTGTAATTGTTGGTCTGCAATATAATGAATAGTAATGTTGATAGTATTGGATATAATACAAGTCAACAAATCAGGAAAGAAATATATATGAATGTTGTTGTAAGTGTGGGATACATGATTTAATATTTCATATCTTTATAAACTATAGCAGACATTGAAATGTTCTAGAACAGAATATTATTATTCATGGTGTATATGTACTTGCTGCATTATTTAGACCTGTATCAACATTTTTTAAAGAAATATTTCATTTGAATATCCAAATGATACATTTCTATTGTATTTTTTTATTATTAAAAATTTGCATGTGGCAAGAAATCAATCTTGTGCATATACATGTACATTGTATATAAAATAATGCAGCTAGCTTTTCACTTTCATTCATACATATGGATATTCTTACAGACAGACAAACATATTAATAAATTGTTTTACAGAAGTATATAGAAACATTGTTAGCAGCTTCAGGATACGCATATGGGTATGACAGTTACATGGAAGGAGGCGGAACAAGTCGAGGGAAGGCTGGACATACAGGTGGAAATACTGAGCATGATGAATACACAAAAGGTCATGATGCCAAAAAAGAAACATACTTTCTGTTTAACATGGGCATTTTCAGTCAGTTTTACCGATGTCACTTTGTGGTGGATGATGTACATTTTTCGTCTGCAGAACAATATATGATGTACAAGAAAGCAAGTAAGAATACTATAAATATTTTTTTTGCCCCCGAAGGGAGGCATTTTAAAATCGCACCGTCTGTCCGCTCTCACGGGACAGTTATAATGTGGCTAGAGGGACAGTAGGTAACAGTTCTTTCTCTTTGATGTCATTTATTCCATAATGCTTTTATGTGGCTATTTTCTTTTGTGTGGCTAAAAAGAACAATAGAGAGAACAATGGAGTAGCCACATTATTACTGTCCCTTCTGTGCGTCCCCACTTCATTCGTGTTAGGGCTGTAACTTTGTCATACATTGAGGGATTTTGAAATAACATGGCACAAATGTCTACCATATCAAGAAAATGTGTCATGTCCAAGAACTACGTCCCTACCTCAAAGGTCAAGGTCACACTATCATTTTGAAGTTTCACATTATCACAATTAGAGTTAATATGTACACACATTCGTTCCCGACTGTAACTTTGTCATGCATTGAATGATTTTAAAATAACTAGGCATAATTGTCTACCACATCAAGACAATGTGTCGCGTCCAAGAATTACAACCCTACCTCAAATGTCAAGGTCACACTAACATTTTGAAGTTTCACTTTATCACAGTAAGAGTTTATAGGTACACACATTTGTCACGACTAATACCCATGTTCCTACCTTCAATGTCAAGGTTACGCTTATAGTTTGAAGGTACTCATTCTCGCAAGAAGAGTTTGAAGATACACATTCATGTCCGGACTGTAACTTTGTCATGCATGGAAGGATTTTAAAATAACATGGCACAAATGTCTATCACATGAAAACGATATGTCGCGGCTAAGGCTCATGTCCGTCAGTGTGCCCCCACTTACACACAACAATCATGTCCAGACTGTAACTTTGTCATGCATTGAGGGATTTTGAAGTAGCTTGGCACAAATGTCTTATCCCATGACAACATTCCGTGGCGTCCAAAAACCATGTCCCTTCTTCAAAGGTCAAGGTCACACTTACATTTTGAAGGTTCAGGCTATCACAAGTAGAGATTTTAGGTACAATAATACAAAGAACAATATTAAGCAATTAGTTACTTTCATTCTCTTTTCTTTTCATAATACCTGCATGCTTAAGAAACCTTTTCGGGGGCATTTGTCACTTGTGTGACAGCTCTTGTTTTATTCTGTTATATTTCTTTATAACTACAGTCCAGGAGTTAATTTATTTTTAAAACTCAACAGAACAAGCATGTATGTAGACATGTATAAACAAACCCTAGCTGAACCAGTGGTTCATGATAAACTATTATCTTGACTTGGAGTTCATATTTTAGAATCAGTCAACATTGATCAACTCTTTTATAAATACAGGGCATTGAACATCTATATAGTATTTAGATATTTAGAGAATGATCATATTTAGCTTAGCATCTTCATCTACATCGCAATATTTGTTTCAAGTTTACTACAATCATGTAGTTAAAAATGTAAAAGACAAAAGAAAATATATTGCAAACATTGTAACCTGTTTAGCTCGTCTTGTATTGGTTATCAAGTGAAACCATTCTGATCCCTGCAGAAAGTCAACATGCTTAGTTTCAGTATTTCTTAGTACATTTAAATATTAACTTGTCCACATACATTGGCTATCAAGTAAGCCCTTTACTTATTTTGAGTAAGAAAACTGATATTTGTCAATGGGTGGATGGTATCATGTAGCAGGGAGTTTGTATCCTTCGTAATTGTTATACCAGTAATACTGCGCATTTATATTTAGAATTTATTTGAATATTTTAAATTTTTATTCCTTTACTGGGCAAATTTAATATAATCAGATTCTATTATTTGTTACTTTTTTCATCATTTGCAATATATATAACAAAAACTGTTACTCTGATAACTCTCATTGTATTTTTGTAATTACTGGTTACCCTTTCCTTGAATAAATTATTCTTCAAAATAATTGTTCCATATGTGATCTGGTACTGCAGTTTATTCTTGACAATATGGAATATCAATATGACATTCTGTCGAAAAATGCGGGATTATTATTAATTTATGACATAATATACTACCTTCAAAAATGTTAAAATTAATTAACCGGAGTTTTGGATGAGTGTACATTTAATACTAAATTTATTGAATAAGTTGAATAATATTGTTTTATTGAACAAGTTGGATAAATTTAGTATTAAATGTGCACGAATATAATATTCTACTATTCTGTTTTTCACTTATCCAAAATATGAACAGTTTACAGTCAAAAATAGTCATTTTACATTAGCATGCTTTAAAGCTACAATTGTATACATGTATAACGCAAATGCCATCACATCAAAGTGTTATTACACAAGTGTAATTTGGTATTCATTAAATGGCTTTATTACACTACTGCACCTTGGTTTATGTGAGAAATTGTTATATTAAAATGATGTTCAAACACAAATACAATTGAAGGTCTGTATATGTTATTAAATTTTTACATTAAAAACATAATTACAGTTATTCAGTTATCAAATACGTTTGGCATGATCCTGAATTTAGTGTTTTCTTTCTCTATGTTTCTATTTACAGTTTTATTATAGACTAAGGTAATATATAGTGAAATTTTATACATGTAAGACATATCAAAATAAAGATTAATTGCTTTACTTGATGTCACAATGTACAAATTTATAACATTTTCCTTGTATTATCATGTGATTATTAAGTGATCTTGGGCATGAGATTGAATTCATAACAATGCATGCCATTTCACATAAATGCAGTGTAACCAGCATTTAAGTGATTATAGAAAACCTGGCCTGGTGGTTTAGGTGCCAGCCTATCAACCAAAGGACTGTGAGTTTGAGCTCTATTGAGGTAATAACAAAAAACTTTAGTTCTTGTTACTAGATGTTCCAGGAAGCAGATTCCACATTTGCACAGATATTTTAAGCTTCAAGCTTTCTATACTATCTAACTCTTTTTAAATTAAAATCTTTAAGTTGTTGTCTATTTTTTTTCAATTAACAGTGTTGTTCAATGATGATAAAACTGCAAAGGAAATTTTAGCTAAAACTGAGCCGAGAAAGATCAAGAATTTGGGTCGGCAAGTGAAAGGGTTTGATGAGGAAAAATGGCGGAAAGAGTGCCTTCATATTGTCAAGAAAGGAAATATGGAAAAAGTAATGTCTTACAGATAAATGTTTTAATACATAGGGTGTCATATGATTGATTATGCCCCCATTAGGTAAAAACGGTTTCCGATCAATAACTAAAGAACCCTTAGGCCTAGGAACTTCAAACTTGGTATGGTGATTGGTCATGACCAGCAGATGACCCCTATTGATTTTGGGGTTAAGGGGTCAAAGGGCAAGGTCACATTGACCTTGTAGGTAAAAATGCTTTCCGATCAATAACTTAAGAACCCTTAGGCCTAGGAACTTCAAACTTGGTATGGTGATTGGTCATGACCAGCAGATGACCTATTGACTTTGGGGCCAAGGGGTCAAAGGTCAAGGTCATCAATAACTAAAGAACCCTTAGGCCTAGGAACTTCAAACTTGGTATGGTGATTGGTCATGACCAGCAGATGACCCCTATTGATTTTGGGGTTAAGGGTCAAAGGGCAAGGTCACATTGACCTTGTAGGTAAAAATGCTTTCTGATCAATAACTTAAGAACCCCTTAGGCCTAGGAACTTCAAACTTGGTATGGTGATTGGTCATGACCAGCAGATGACCTATTGACTTTGGGGTCAAGGGGTCAAAGGTCAAGGG